>NC_057804.1:152126710-152136757 GCF_018294505.1 Triticum aestivum
CAGGTGGGGGTTGGGGTAGATGCTTTGTGATTTGCAAATGCCACGTGTCATCCTTTAAGATGGGTCTCACCTGCTAAACCGGCCTCTTCGACGATTGCGTCGTACCGCATAATCAGAGGGGGTATGAAGGGGGGTCGATGGAGAAGAAGAGGGGCCATGCAGGGGGATTAGTGGTTTCCATGGTTGAGATTGGAAACAGCGGGAAAGAAATCTTATAGGAAGGGAAGAAATAATGGTTGCATTTTTGATGCTCTTCGGTTACCAATTAATTAGAAGAAGAAAGAAGGAAACTGAAGAGGGAGGGAAAGTGGAAGCGACAAGCACTCACGCTATTGAAAGCCTCAAACTAAACGTCTGATACACAATTCCAGTAAACTGAACGATTTAAGAAAAAAATGTTGACATGGCCCATTCGGTGAATGCATGAGGTGGGCAAAGTTTGTCTGATGTGGCTCTTTGCTTATGTGGACATGGTGCATGTTAAGATAAATAGATAGTGGAGGTGAACTCCTATTTAGTATTGATGATGTGGCATGATGATGATGTGGACAGTGCGCATGTTGAAAAAATAGGTAGAAGTAGGGAGCAACTTCTTAAGAATGTTAGATTTGTTATGTTGCTTTGTGGCGTGTGTAGAGATGAGCTCTTGCACGAGAATTCATTCTCCTCATGTTTTCTTATCTCTCTGTCAAAAGTGCCACCTAATTGAACTATTAGATCCTTATTATAGTTGCTACTATGTGTATAAATGAATTTGAGTACTAGATTTTTTTGATACATGCAATGCACGTATTTTGTAATATCATGATAAATTATTTAATCATCTTTCAGAATTCAAACATAGAAATTATAAACAAAACATAGGATAGTTCCACATTGATATATGAATCAACATGATATTTACCATGACCCACATGCTCCCTCCGTTCTATTTTTTTTCTAGGTTTGTCCTAAATAAAACTTGTTTCAGTTTTATCATGTTGATAGAAAATATATTAAAATCTGGAACACCAAATTAGTCTTATGGGATTCTTCATAAAATATATTCCGTACTATGTGTATTTGGTATTGTAGATTTCAACATATTTTTCCATAAAGATGGTCAAATTTTAAAAAGTTTGGCCTAGGACAAATCTGGAACTTCAATTATTTTCGAACAGAGTGAGTAATATTTTGTCGTTTCACGCATGTATCCGCAATCTTGTGATTGCCACAATTGTAACTTTTTCACGATGTAATTAGGAAAAAACAGTACCATGTTTGAGTTTATATCTTCCTTTGTGTAGTATTTAGCTTAGATACTTATGAAGAAAGTATTGTTCAAAATAGTTTCAAGCATATATCGTAAGATATGAGAGATACAATAAAAAAAAGTAAAAAAGTCCACCTTATATGCAAGTCCTTCAAAATGATTATATCAAAAACCACTTAGGGGCTTAAATTTCCTTTCACAAGGCAAGTCCCATGTAGGCCCCTTGAAGGCACCCGACTTCGACGGCTTCCTGGTGTGCTTCTACCGTGAAACTCGGTCGTATTGAAGGCTACAGTGGTGGCGTCGGTCAGACTATTATTTGCCACTGGGAACATCCCACTTGAGGCGAACTCCACCATGATCGTGCTAATTCCAAAATCAGATCAATCGAAGACCTACATGGACTTTCAGCCTATAAAGTTATGCTCGGTTCCGTACAAGATCATAGCAAAGTGTCTGTGAATAGAATATGGCCAATTCTTGTAGAAATTATATCTTTGAATCAAAACACCTTTATTCCCAAACAATTGATTGATAACCCACAAGTGTAGGGGATCTATTGTAGCCTTTTCGATAAGTAAGAGTGTTTAACCCGATGAGGAGCAAAAGGAGTTGGTTTGTGAAAAATAGCAAAATATCACTTTAAAAGCTGCAAAGAGTGTTTAATGGATTTTTTGGAAGCAAGTCTAATTGTAAGACAGTAAATAGTAACAAAAAGTTGCAAAGGTGCAACAACTGACCCAAATAATTGTGTTAAGGACAAGTCAGTTGTATTAATTATAAGAAGCAAAGCGTTCTTGAGGACACACATAAATTTCATCTAGTTACTTTTATCAAGATTCATTGAGTTACCGTGCATTATTTTGATATTTGTTGTGTGGTGAAACCTACGATAAGATGTTGTTCTTACTTGAACAAGCAACCAACTTATGATTATACCTCTATGCAAGCATCCACAAATACAAGAGAGTAATCAAGATAGCAATAAATTCTAGGGTTTTATAACCCCTCATGCAACAGTTCATAAACTTAGGTTACGGTAATATCTGTCACTCTGGCCACCCAACCATAAACGATCTAATCACACAATGCTCTTTTCTATGCTCTTATAGGTGAAGTGGTGTCCAGTCGATGTCCGCACAACACCGCCAGAGAATTACACGACAACACGATATCAAAACATCGAACTAGATTCAAATTCACAAGATTACTAGTAATAAGATCTATCACATGTCCTCAAGAACTTAACAAGCTACTCACAACACATCATATTGATCATGACCACTGGAGATGAATATATCATTAACAATCTGAACATATGAAACTTTCACCGGTAAAACTTCTAAGCATCAACTACAAGTAGCAATCAACATTATAAACTACTCTCAGCAAAGAATCTGAGAAGACAGTTCATACAACAAAAGGATGGGATGAAGGGGGTTGATGGAGATGACGGTGATGATGAATATGTTGACGGAGATGATGATCCCAATGATGACCAGAATGTTGGTAATGATGATGGCTTCGGACTCCCCCTCCCGAAGGGATGGAACTCTTGCAGAATCAGCCCGCGGAAGGCAAAAATGCTCGACCTCAATTCCACCCTGCAGACGGCGGCAGAAAAATCCTAAAAAAATTCACACAAGTTTGAGGTCAAATAGAAATTTATGACCGAAGGGCATCGAAAGGCGGTGGCCATGGGTCCATGCAACCTAGGGGCATGTGGCCCTGCTGCGTGATGGCCCTATGGCCCCCTCTGGTCCATCTTCTAGCCTCCGACTGTTGGAAATATGCCCTAGAGGCAATAATAAAGATGGTTATTATTATATTTCTTTGTTCATGATAATAGTCTATTATTCATGCTATAATTGTGTTATCCGGAAATCGTAATACACGTGTGAATACATAGACCACAACGTGTCCCTAGTGAGCCTCTAGTTGACTAGCTCATTGATCAATAGATAGTCATGGTTTCCTGACTATGAACATTGGATGTCATTGATAACGGGATCACATCATTGGGAGAATGGTGTGATGGACAAGACCCAATCCTAAGCATAGCTCAAAGATCGTATAGTTCGTTTAGCTAGAGCTTTTCCAAATGTCAAGTATCATTTCCTTAGACCATGAGATTGTGCAACTCTCGGATATCGTAGGAGTGCTTTGGGTGTGCCAAACGTCACAATGTAACTGGGTGACTATAAAGGTACACTACGGCTATCTCCGAAAGTGTCTGTTGGGTTGGCACGAATGGAGACTGGGATTTGTCACTCCGTATGACGGAGAGGTATCTCTGGGCCCACTCGGTAATGCATCATCATAATGAGCTCAATGTGACCAAGTGTCTGGTCACGGGATCATGCATTACGGTACGAGTAAAGTGACTTGCCGATAACAAGATTAAACGAGGTATTAGGATACCGACGATCGAATCTCGGGCATGTAACGTACTGATTGACAAAAGGAATTGTATACGGGATTGATTGAATCCTCGACATCATGGTTCATCCGATGAGATCATCGAGGAGAATGTGGGAGCCAACATGGGTATCCAGATCCTGTTGTTGGTTATTGACCGGAGAGGCGTCTCGGTCATGTCTGCATGTCTCCCGAACCCGTAGGGTCTACACACTTGAGGTTCGGTGACGCTAGGGTTGTAGAGATATGAGTATGCAGTAACCCAAAAGTTGTTCAGAGTCCCGGATGAGATCCCGGACGTCACGAGGAGTTCCAGAATGGTCCGGAGGTAAAGAATTATATATAAGAAGTCAAGTTTCGGCCATCAGGAAAGTTTTGGGGGTCACCGGTATTGTACCGGGACCACCGGAAGGGTCCCGGGGGTCCACCAGGTGGGGCCACCTATCCCGGAGGGCCCCATGGGCTGAAGTGGGAGGGGAACCAGCCCCTGGTGGGTTGGTGCACTGTAACGCCCCGAGACCGACGCTTCAGATGCCTTCCATGTTTTGCGTGGCCGCCGTGTGTTTCATTTGTTTGTTGCATTTCATCATAGCATCATACGCATTGCATCCGCTTGTTTTCTTAAAACTCGTTACCGTTCATAGCTGTCGATTCTTTCTTTGTCTTTGTTGACCAATTGTCAGACCCTTGTCTTCGTCGACCCCTCTCATACCCCTCGCGTGCGTCCGAAACCTGCCTCGAACCTGACCCGCTCAGTCATCTCCGTTGGGTCCGGATCATCCCCAAGCATCCCGAAAGTACCTTTGGTTCTATGTTGGGCTCTCATAGCCTATTTTTACTCGGTCCATCTGATTTCGATCGGAGGGACTAGATCGCCCCTAATCTAACACACATGCTATATATAAACCAGTCTAAACCCTAGCCCTATCATGTCCCATCCATCCATTCCTCCCCGCCGCCATTTTCCTCCACCCGGTCTCCCTCTTCCTCGAGATATGTCTGATCCTTCCACCCACCTCCCTCGATTTCCCCAACCGGCCAGCCCCCACCTTCTCCTCACTGCAGCGACACCCAACCAAATCACGGCCAGCCGAGCGCCTCATCCTTCCTCTGCCTGCTCGATCATCTCCATCCATGCGCCCGAAGTCAACCACGCCCCTGGATCCCCTGCATCAAGCACCCTTCTACAGCTCCCCGTCGCCTTCCTCCCCTTCTTTTCCTTCTACATGTACCCTCTCTCAGCTCTCTCTCTTCTGACTTGAACAGGAACTCCGCCATGGCCGCCCAGGGCCTTCTTCTGCCTCGATCCGTCAAGTACGCTGCCGGGAACGACCTTCACCGCCAGGGTGCGTGCCTCCCCTGCCATCGGCCTTCGCTTCTGCTTCCTCTGCATCATGCCAGCGCCTCGGCGGGAACCTTGCCCGCACCTCCCCTGCCCCGCGCCATGGATCCGCGCCCAGCCTTCCTTCTCTGCGTCGTTCCCTGCTACGCCGGACCTCCCTCTGCGCCTCCCCGACCCGAACTGGCCCGGATCCGGCCACCTCCGACGCCCTTGCCCAGATCCCGCCGTGCTTCGGCCAAGTCCCGCCGCGGCAAGCCCTCCAGCGCCAAGTCCCAGCGCCGCTCCATCTGCATCGCGCCCAAGTCCCACAGCCGGCCGCCAGTGACTTCTTCCTCTGCTTCTGCATCGAGTAGGAGGAGGAGGACCCTGCCTCGAGCGCACGCATGTGCCCGCGCAAGGACCACATCGCCGTTGACCATGTCCCTGTTCGTCTGGAGCGCCAGCGACCGGACGGCCCAGCGCCACATCGCACCAAGCCCAACTGTGCCCCCTTGTCAGGCCTCCTTCATCAACCGGCCCATGAGGCCTGGTGAGCTGCCCAGTTCCTGTAGCTCCAATTTCGGCCCGAGTAGTATTTTTTTCAGCGCTGTGAATTTAGCTATTATCCCAGGATTTACTGTTTTACAGGAAAAAAAACCTCAACTTCATGCATTTAATAACTCCACAAACGTGCATCGGATTAAAATGTTTTATATATGTAAAATGCTTAGAATTCTGTCTAGTTTCATAATATTCAATTGTCATCCATGTTTGAAATGTTTAACTTGCTGTTTGTTTAAATTTTCTCAAATGCCATGTTAAAATGATTTATTTCATTACTAAATAACCGTAGCTCGGTTTTAAATAAACTTTATATGTAAATGGGGTGAAAAAATGCATAGATTAACTTGGTTCACTTACTTTGCATGTTTAACAACTCTAAAATTATGTAATAGGCAGAACAGTACCAAAATCGAAATGTGGACATGAGGATTTTCCGGAATTGTTGATTGTTGCTCCAGCCTCATTTAAACTTGCCTAGAGAGGTAGTATTTATTATGCTTCACCTCTTTCCATGTTTAACAACATTTAATATTGTTGGGTACAAAACCGAGAGAGAACTAAATAATTGATGTGGTGTTTCGTCAATATGCAGTTGCATATTGAGCTCCACTTAACTTGTAGTGTTGTTTGTGCATATTGCCATGCCATGCCTCATTAAACCGGACATGCATCATACTTGGTTGTGCATCATGCCATGTTTATGTGTTGGTTGTTTACCATGTTGTTTGCTTCTTTCCGGTTGTGCTTCTCCTCGATAGTTCCGGTAATATTGCGATTGTGAGGATCCGTTCGACTACTCCCGTTCGTCTTCTTCATGGACTCATTCTTCTTCCTTGCGGGATTTCAGGCAAGATGACCGCTACCCTAGATCTCATTACTACCATTGCTATGCTAGTTGCTTCGTTCTATCGCTTTGCTGCGCTACCTATCATTTGCTCTTCAAGCCTCCTAATTTGCCATGTCAGCCCCTAACCTTTTTCACCCTTCCTAGCAAACCGTTGTTTGACTATGTTACCACTTTGCTCAGCCCCTCTTATAGCGTTGCTAGTTGCAGGTGAAGTTGAAGATTGCTCCATGGTGGACAGGATTATGTTGGGATATCACAATATCTCTTATTTTATTAATGCATCTATATACTGGTAAAGGGTGGAAGGCTCGGCCTTATGCCTGGCTTTTTGTTCCACTCTTGCCGCCCTAATTTCTTCGCTTTGAATAAAACTCCTCCAGCAAGGCCCAACCTTGGTTTTACCATTTGCCTCACCTAGCCCTTTTTCCCTTGAGTTTCCGGAGCCCGAGGGTCATCTTTATTTTAGCCCCTCCCGGGCCAGTGCTCCTTCGAGTGTTGGTCCGAACCAAGCTGCCTGCGGGGCCACCTCGGGGAAACTCGAAGTCTGGTTTTACTCGTAGCTAGTCTCATCCGGTGTTGCCCTAAGAACGAGATATGTGCAGCTCCTATTAGGATTTGTCGGCACATCGGGCGGCTTTGCTGGTCTTGTTTTACCATTGTCGAAATGTCTTGTAAACCGGGATTCCGAGTCTGATCGGGTCTTCCCGGGAGAAGGTATATCCTTCGTTGATCGCGAGAGCTTATCATGGGCTAAGTTGGGACACCCCTGCAAGGTATAAACTTTCGAACGCTTCTGCTCGCGATCTACAAGGGTATGTAGATGCACTCCTCTCTCTCGTTGCTAGATGAACTCATAGATTGATCTTGGTGAAAGCGTAGAAATATTTTATTTTCTGCAACGTTCCCCAACATCGACTTCTTTCGTTCGGGAAAAAAATTAGTAAAGTTTCTAGGTCCTTTGGTGCTCCATAAAAATACTTTTTCGTGTGTCCTTTGTTTTGCCCCTGTTTTCGAGTTGTCTGATACTCTCCTAATAATTTCCCTCTTCGTGTGTTACATGCAAATTTAAGGGAAAAGGGCATTAGAATTGAGCAATAATGTGCACAATATCATTAATAAAGAGTAAATTATAATAGGAAACAGTGATACAAAATGCACGCATCAGTGATCACTGATAATGCTTTGGTGGTATTCGAGTGCTCTAATGCTATTGAGCATTGTAATAAGGAGCACGAAAAATTCATCTAAAACGTATGAAATGGCTGATTGGGACTTCCAAAGAAAAATAATGCAGAGGTTGGGTTTCGCTCCCCGATTGGTGGATTGGATGAAGTCCTATGTGATCTTGGTGAGCAACTTGGTTACATGCAACGGAACCCTCCTTGATTCATTTGTCCTGACGAGAGGTCTACGCCAAGGTGATCCACTCTCGCCTTTCTTGTTCCTTTTTGTTGTTGATGGTCTTTCTGCAGCTCCTACATAGTGAAGCTGCCCAGGGTACCGTAACACCACTCAAACTATGTCAAAAGGCTCCAGGGATTACACACTTGCTTTCGCAGATGACTCCTTGCTCTTTTTTAAGGCGGAGGCAACACAAGCAGCTAAAAGTAAAAAAGGAACCTCACAATATACGCTAAAGAATGGGGAAGTTATTAACCCCCACAAGTGTTCCATCCTTTTTAGTCTCGTGTGCCCAACTACCATTCAGGAGGACATTAAAGGTACTCTCCAAATAACTCAGATCACGTTTGAAACAAAATATCTTGGCCTCCCGACACAGGAGGGCATAATGAGTCGGGAAAAATCAAAGAATTTGGATGAAATTAACATTGATAATTACTTATCCATAGGGGGCGTGGAGATCAAGATCAAAGTTATTTCTTAGGCCCTCTAGGTCTACATCACGAGTGTGTTAAAGGTTCCATATATCCTCTGCAATGAACATGGCAAACCCAAAACTCACTAGTTGGGCTAGGACATTATGCTTCGACATAAGGTGAGAGGTGAGATGGGAGTTAAGGAGCTCAGGTTGTTCAATCAAGCCTTATAGCTCATCAAGCCTGGCACCTAATCCAATTCCTTGAGAGATTATGTGCACACGTCCTCCGAGTAAAGTACTACTCCGCCAATCCTTTAACTCATACAATCACGGGAAATGCCTCCTCGACATGGCCCGTGATTGAATATGGGCTTGAAATTGTAAAACAGGGGTGCATCTGGCATGTTGGCAACATAACCAATATTTTGAAGAAACGTGAACATTCTTTGGCAAAGAAACAAACTTTTTTGAAATACCCGGACACTTTTTGAAAACGAGGATTTTTTTTTTGAATTTATGAACAAAATTTGGAAAATGGAAACATTTTTTTTTTGAAAAATTGCTTGTGTTTTCAGAAATGTGTTCAAATGATTTAAAAATATATATGCTATAGTAAATACCGCGCTACAGCTAATATATATGCTATGTATAATTCTTACAAAATTTGCGCTTCCATCAGTCACAAGTCGTCATCAGCTCTATTGTCTATCATCGGCACCTCTTTCTGGGAATTTTTGCGCTATAAATACGTTACTCGTTTCTATGTCTCTCATGGGCTGGCTTAGTCGTGTAGTCCCTTGTGTGTCGACGCGCTATTTGACACAATGAGCGACCAATAGAAGCTCCCGTGTTCATGGACATTTGGTGTGTTTGTTGTGATGATCCATGGTGGATCTGGGCTAAGCCAATCAATATGCGCATCAAACCAACCTCTCCAGGTGGGAGCTCCTACTCGGTGTTGTAGGCGCCAGTTGGAGAAGTGGCGCCTATAACGACCAGAAACGGGCCGCAACCCATCAAAACATCGCTAACGATCTGCTCTCAAACGCAGCAGAAAAAAATTAAAGGCGTCTTTCTGGCGCTATTCGCGACTAGCGAGATTCGAACTTCGATCGCGAGCGTTGACAGTAGTGCTCGTAACCACCAGGTCGAGCTCATTCCATTAGCCACAAATAGGAAAAAGCTCTATTTGACCCTTCCTCTAGTTAACATACATCGTATTATATATATCCAATATAAATTATTTTAAAAAGAAATTACAAATTCGAAACAGAATTCTAAAACAATACTGAAAACAGGTACGCATTAGAAAAAAGTTGTTCATAGAAATTCGAAAGAGTTCTTGGAAATGAAAAAACTTCAGCGGTTTTTAAAAAAATCATCGAATTTTAAAAAAAGTTTATCAACTCGTGAAAAAGTTCGCAAATTTAGGCAAAGTTCATCGATCTTGAAAACAAATTCAAAATTTTGGAAAAATAAATCATCGACTTTGAAAAAGTTCAACAATTTTAAACGTAAGTTTATCAATTTTGAGAAAAATTTCATCCGAATTTTAAAAAGTTCATCCAAATTTGAAAGATTTTGAAAAAAGTTCATCAATATTGAAAAAAAGTTCATCAAATTTTAAAAAGAGTTCTCCCATATTGAAAAAACTTCATGAATTTAAATAAAAGTTCAGCACTTGAAAAAAAACTTCATCGAATATGAGAAAAAAATTGTCAAATTTGAGAAAAGTTCATCAATTTTGAAAAAAAGTTGACAAATTTGGAAAAAAATCATCAAACTAGGAAGAAGAGAAAATATAAAAGAAAACAGAAAAAAAATGA
>NC_057804.1:152137167-152149009 GCF_018294505.1 Triticum aestivum
CCCGTTAGCAAAATGGCCTATAACAGACGGCTGAAGTGCTGAATAGGAAACGCTTCTCCAGGTTGAGGCTAATGTGGTCTGTATGCTCTTGTTAGGCTTGGGCTTGCTAGAGAGGCGCCTTCGAAAGATGACGTAGAGCTTAATATTGAGGGAGTGGCTATGTATCGCCTGTTGCGAGATTAAAGGAGGCCTGGCCTTAAGGGCGGCCTTCTGTCGCTACTATTGGGCCGACCCAAGTAGCTTCCTACAGGTTACCTTTTATATGTATATTTTTGAAAGAAATGTTATAAAATATTCTAAATACATATATTCCAAAACCTTACAATTATTTTAGACTTTTAATAACCACGAATTTGAAAATGTTAACATAGTGCAAAAATCTGCCACAGTACTAGTTTACAAAAATGTAATAATATTCAAATAAGTGTTCACAGCATTTAAAAGATGTCAACACGTTTCAAGAAAATGTACATGACATTTGTAAAAATGTTTATATATTTTTTTAAAGTTTGTATAATTTTTAGAAAATGTTTTGTACCATTCAATAAAATATATATTACTTTTTTTATAAAATGTTTACACATATCAAGGAAATGTTCATGACATTTTAAAAATATGTTATATATAGTTTAGTAAATGTTTTGTGTCATTTAAAAAAAAGTTTCAACGTTGAAAACATGTTTTACACTAATTTGGATAAATGTTCAAAAACATGTATTTGAAAATAATAATAAACATGTATTTAAAATGTTTTAGATGTATACAATAAATATACAATGCGTATGTAAATATAGACACCAATAATCATGTATTTGAAAAAATGTTAGACATGTATAAGAAATGTTCTTAATGTATCCCAAAAATGCACAATTTGTATGAAAAAAGTGGACATGTGTTGAAAAAAAAAGAAAAACAGACGAAGAAAACAAAAGGAAACTGAAATAGTAAGAAACAAAGAAACCCAAAAAAACTAAAAAAACGAATAAGAAAAGGAAACCAAAGAAAATCATAGAAAACCTGAAATAAACTGTTGTTAACAGTGAAAACTGATAAGAAAGACAGCAGAGAGAGAGAGAGAGAGAGAGAGAGAGAGAAATCAAGCTAGAGGTGCTACGGTACTAGGCTGGCCCACTCCCTCGCGCCCAGAGGCGAGATCAAGTTATGTCTCGGTACCGGCGATATATAGGGAGGCAGCTACGTATCGCCTGTTGCGAGACCAAAGGAGTTCTCGCCTCAAGGAGGTCCTTCCGTTGCTAACATTGTGCCGGCCCAAGTGGCTCCCTGCAGGTTAGTTCGTTTTTTTTGCTCTTTTGTTCATATTTTCAGAAAGGAAAAATACATACAAGACCAACGTCTTCCAGGTTGATTAATACATATGCCGTGTTTCCACGCAAAAAGAAAACGCTACGAGTATGGTACCATG
This sequence comes from Triticum aestivum, assembly GCF_018294505.1. Taxonomy (NCBI): domain Eukaryota; kingdom Viridiplantae; phylum Streptophyta; class Magnoliopsida; order Poales; family Poaceae; genus Triticum; species Triticum aestivum. Next base: position 152,138,591 of record NC_057804.1, read on the forward strand.
CTTTAGGATAACTGTAGAAGAAATTCATAATGCAGATTGTATCTGCTATCAAATCGGTATAAGATGTCAATTGCTGAGACCAAGGAATTCTGTGAAACTAGGATATTTGGGCTCCCAGCCGATCTCAGCCCGAGTTTTGGAATTATCCATCCTCTTCCCCAATGGACCATCTGTACCTGAAGCCAGGGAAGATGCAGACTTTGTAATCGTGTGTATAATAAACCCCCCAAGAAAAACAGCTAGACTGAACAACTAACCTGTGAAGCCCTCAAACTTGCCATCAAATTTCCCGCTCCTGTTAACACGGTCCATTATTTCTTGCCTGCAAAGCCCCCAAACTCATCTCAACACACTTGCAAGGCAGAGCAAAACTGAACTTAGATGAGCAGGCGGCGAGCTGAAAAAAAATGAAGGTTGTAGTGACCTGGACAGAGGTTGGTTGTCACAGCCCACAAAGACACGCCCGCGAAGTCTCCTCTTCATGATGGCAATTCCAAGCGAAGCAGCATCCTGCAAATAGCACAAGTAGATGATAAAAAATATATCCCTGATATACCATTTCACCCACATGTAATCAACAGAACAGACGGTCTTGATAGAAATTAATTATGTCAATAGAATGATAAGCATGGATACCATTCTGAGCATTTATTTAAATTGTGAAGAGGAATGAAGTTGGGCAAGGATGGTTTGATCAAATATGGGTTGGGTTGAGATATGTTGAAACAATCTAACTGCAACAAACTCATTTAGCGACTATCCTATCATTTAATAAACAAGTAGAAGATCTTACTTCATAATGGATCATACTGATTATGAGATCCGGTCGTGCATCTACAGTTCCTTTTGACAACCAGAAAACATGAGGACCTTGATCCTTTTTGTGTGGTAAGTCAAGGAAACAAACTGCACTGGTTCTCTCCACTCTGACGTATTAAGAGTTTGGAAAATTTTATGTTTAACAATGCTTGATGTTTGGAATAAAAAGTAGCCTCATTGTGAGGATATATAAAGCCCTGCTAGCCTCAGGGCACAGCCTCCTGCCTCGAGGACGACATTTTCTGCTTTTAGAAGGACGTCAGTCCGAGGACTCCTACCAATCGGCACACAAGGAGAATCCTACAAAAGTGAAATGGAAAAAGGTCAAATAAAATCAAGATAGTAGGAGGTAATACCAGAGCATCACCAAAAAGTAAAAGCTTTCGACAAACTTCAGCTTACTAAACGACTAATTTATCATTTACTGCAATATTTTTCTTACAAAAAAAGAATAAACAGATAAGAAAACTTTGATTCTTTACAATAAGCACTTTAGATTAGATTTAAACTTATACCTCGCCACAAAATCCATTGTCATTGCAGTCATACACGGCAGTACTTGATGTAAACAGGAAAGAGCCTTCCCCACTCCAGTTTGATGCAGCAACTCTGCACATTTTTTCTGAAATAAGATATTGCACATGTCCTTCATACACTAAGTGCATGTCATGTTTTATTGTAATAATATTATTTTATTTGCATCAATAATTCGTCTTGGGTATGTATTAATATGTACAAAAATATCATCGATCACTCCGAGTATCCTGACAATCAATGGAAAATAAGAATACCTAGTGCGCATCTTAGTAGTTTCCATCTCCCATTTATTATCATTACAGTATAAATCACTATTGAAGCTAGCAGTTCTCATACATAGTCTTATCACATTAATAATAAAATAACCCCAACTGGTGCATTATGTTGATATAACAAACTAGAGATGCAACTACAAAAGCATTTATTTGAGTGATAAGACATAATGGGGAAAACACCTCTGCTCAGACTCCTAGAGGCCGAGAACTATTCCCATCTTATGTTTCTCAGTTTGTGATAAGTCTGATATATAAAGGTACGCATACGAGGGATGCTTTATATATAAAGCGGGGCGAAAGCCTGCTTCGAGGAGGGAAGGAAGCCGCATGTCGGCAAATGATTTGGAATTGAAACTGGCTACAGAGGAAACCGAAGCCCTAACTCCCCATTCTTTCTATCTTACATCGCCATCGAGCCCTGGCTGTAGAGTCACTGGTTTCTAATCGCAATGGATTTATGTTTTCTTTGGCTTTTCCATTCGCTTCGTTCAACCCTGATCTGGATAGATAGCTCGGCTTCTATTAGCTGAGAATGGTTTTGTCAAGGAAAGGTTTCGCTATACAACAACAATGAACTCACTTCTGATCAAATTCCCGTTTCTCCATTTATGTAAATTATGCTAAAATAGATTGGATTCATGTATTTGTCCACAGTACCATGCGATGATGGTGTTAACAACATTATCTCTCACGTCCTACTAAATATCCAAATTTTAATATAATGTTCTTTCTATGTATGTGACTTTAATCTTTTCAGTGTCTTGATCATTTGAAGGTATATTCACCTTAAGCCTAGACTAATTTATGTTTATTAAGTTTGCAACATAAGCTTCAATTTTCACAAATTTCTGTAGGAAGGATGGGAAAACTCAGAATCAAATTTCCATACAACGAGATGGATGGAGGTACGAAAGCAACCCTCAGCCATGTTTTTACCAAAAAAAAAGCATAGTCAAATTTCTCAGTGTATACATGTGCAGTTCCTGCAAATAGTGCATGCCCCATCCATCTCTTTCTCTTTGAATTTAATTTGATCCTAGAGAGCAGTATAACACAATGATTATGAATCCAAACTACTACCTCCATCACTAAATATAAGATGTCTTTGGTAAAGAGAAAACATCATGCATGACTTCGTAAAAACAACCGAATGACATATATGGCATCTCTAAAATAACATACCATCTACACAGATTCGAAAAATACTCTAGCTCCTTCTGAACAACTATGATTAGTGACAATAACAGATACTTTTGTATTTTCAAAACATATGAATATGAAGTCCAAAAAACTATATTCGTACATAACCACACGCCATATATACTTCCTATATCCACAACATTTGCTAAGCACACAACTATTTTCTAGATGCATGCCGCCAAACATTATAAGCATGCCGATTTGAAGGCTCATTTTGTTATCAGGAAATATCCCACCGTGATGTACCATCATATACACAAAATAAATATACTGTAATATTAAGTTAACTGTATTTGAAAAAACTTCCAGTTTATTCTTAGATGAAAAAACAATCAAACACTTTGCTTACCTAAGATCCCCAGGGTAATCATCCGTGCGATATGGAGGAGCACAAAAAATAACGTATGGAACTTTCTGATCAACTCTGGGTCCCTTCAGGGAGGGAATTATCCCAATTTTAGTTAGGTCACTGTGATGATCTGTGGTTGCAGTCTGGCCATAAATTTTGCAATCTGGATGCTCCTGTAAGATATATTAAAGCTATGCTTGAATTCTTTACAATATTTACAAAGAAGAAGAAAAAACAAAATATATTATAAGCATACAATTCTCACGTTTTGCAGACAGAAAAGATACATATGGTAGATATCAAATAAACTAGAAAGTTATTGCTTTTCAACGAAAATATCTTCAGGATTTACTAGTTCCAAGGCCACCGGAGAAATGATAACATGCTATGAGGAACAAATGCCATTTAACTAGAAACAAGACCTGATTTGAACATGACAAATTGTTTTCTTTCATTAGCTCGGAAAATTCAAATCTCTCAACAAAATAATCATTTCATTAGCTCAACATGGTATGAGGAAAGTTCTTGATATTTTAAAAATATAACAGGCGAGCCACTTAGCGAGGAAGATACTTCTCCTACCTGTCGCCATTTCTCAGCTACGATTCGACCAAGCACACCAGGCCCGACAATCAGCAAGTCATTCTGACCAACACTCTCCGATGTGGACACCGTGACCCCTGCATCATGAGATACTCCTGCTGTCATCAAGGAAAATGATACAAGAAAAAAGAGGATATATTAAAACAGGCGCCCTGTCAATTAGCGGTGCATGTGGAGAGTCATGTGCAACGGAACTAAAAAAAGGGTGCTGACGACGGCTTTCCCTTAACATGAAGAAGCATCTACTCACAAATAGGGCCCCAATAGCCAGCGAACGTTCCCTGGGAAGCATGGCATCTGCGAACGTTTTTTATGGCAAGTTCTTCGAAAGCACATGGCAATTTCTTCAGGAACACGTGGCAACTTCTGCAAAGAAGGGATTTTGCTGTGAAAATTCCCGTGTTCGCCTGAAAGAATTGCCATGGTCCCGCAAGCGAAAAATATTCGCAAATGTCTTCCTTCCCAGGGAACATTCGCTGGATAGCATTACCCTTAAAATAAGAACATAGCCTAAACAGCCATCAAAATACGCATCTAGTCAATGTTTATCATGAGAATTGCATCGGGGAACCCCCTAAACCCGGAATCCGTTGGCGCATTGCGCTATTTCTTGCGTGCGATGTTCCAACTGATCTTCCTGGTCTGGAATCTAGAACTAGTTCTGGCGATTTGCTGAATTCAGCACATTTCTACCTAATCGAGCCCACGCCCCTTCCCGATTTCAACAACCCTGCCTGATCTAGCACGCCATGCGCTTCACAGTAGCATCCCAATTTTGGCTAGGTCAAGTTAAAGGTTCGAAAAGTATTGCGAGAAAAGCACGTACCGAGGGGGCCGGTGGAGGCCATCGGGAAGCGGCAGCGGGATGCGAACGCTGGGGGTGCAGCAGTCAATGGGAGAGGATATGGCCGGTAGTGGTAGGTCGACGCCATGGCTTTGTAAATTGGTTCTGGGACACAGGTGTGCTGCTATGGGACAGGTGGCCAGTTGCCTCACGCGAAAAACAACATTGCTAAATTGTTGCTATTTTTTAACCACGCAAATGTAAACTGAGTGTGTCTTAGGTATTTTTTTAACACGGTACGGACACAAATGCTTATACATATACGCATGCACTCATCCCTATGAAAGCACACATCACACCCTACCCTATTAACATTTTCGAGGGACTAAGCCGGAATATCATCGTGAGATTTTCCAAGTCATCGTAGGGCACCATGTCGTCGACGAGAACGTCTCCTCGCACTGAAAGCGCATCGCCGGAATTTCTGAAATAAATCCAAAAATAATGCTAGCATCGGGATTTGAACCATGATGGGCTAGAATATCACTATCTCTCTAATCATCCAAACATAGGTTGGTTTGCGAGTGTGTCTAGGCACATGTACAATCGGCCGCCACTTTACCTGGCCGGACCTTGTTAGCGACTTTTGGCCCACTTAGGGCATCTTCAACCGCGCCCTGTAAATTTTCTCCCATGTTCGTCCAAAGACAGAAGGGACCAGTCCGCGGACACGGATGCGAGAGGCTGCCATCCAACGCTAGCCACATACATTTCAAACTTTTTTTAACAAACTGGATGAAACGCATGGCAACATGACCGGATTTCATATAAACATGACGAATTTCATACAAACCAAACGAGAATGGTTACATTTTGAACATATTCTAACTAAAACGATAACACTATGTGCACCCACAGTCACACGGAGCCTCACTCCCACGACACAGATACACTACAGTCTACAGCCGGACGCGGCGGATCCCTTTGTCTTCCCCATGTCCGGCAGCCCCCTAACCGGACTGCCGGGAGTCCCGGAGGCATATTATTTCCCTGTATCTTTCCTAAGTCCAGTTGTGCAGCTCATCGGAGTGGCAAGGAGGGTACTTCCACCAGAGGGGAAGGGTGTTTCCGTGGAGCTCAGACGGGTGCCAGGATGGTCTAAGATAAAGAATTGGAAAGATCACCTGCTGTACAAGCCGGCGACGCGCCGGCGATGGCCTTCCTGGGACAAAGCGACGACAGCCTTCCCTGTTCTACTTTCCCCCCGATATTGGCAGCAGACGCGAACACGGTGGCTACTGACTCATCGATCTCCGCGCACCCAACTCCTATCTCTGCCGGTAGAGCGCGGCTACGCGTGCGTTGATGGCAGATGGCGCGGTCGCAGGCATGGGAGGCGCGGACGACACGACGTCGTCCACGGCAGATGATGACCATGCCACCGTGCTCCCTGTCGTGTCGGCCTGGAGAAACTCGCCGCTCCTATGCGAGCTGGCTTGGAGTGGCGAGTTGCTGAATCACGCGCCGGCTTGGGGCGGCAACTGGCTCCGTCGGGCTAGGCGAGGGAGCTGGAGTAGCGAGCTGCCTCGCTCATATCCACCAGGCTCGGTAGGCCAGCCAACCGGCTTTTATGTCGGAGAACTGATCTTCCTGCTTGTCGTATGCCATTGAAAGAGTGGAGAAATGGAGGAAGGAGGAGATGGGGAGCGACAGAGTGGTGCGATTCCTGCCCGGCGTATGGCATTATTTAAATAAAGGGCAAACGGGAGGAGCTTGCCCGACGTTGTGTTTAATGTTGTCCTGTCCTGAACAGATGTGTGGCCGGTGTAAGTTTCTCGGCTTCCACCCGGGTATAATGGAGGCGTTTCAATGTAGCGAGAAGGCATGTTCAGCCACGCCTACAGCGGGCGGTGCCTCGACCGGCACGCGGCTTTAATGGCAGAGGCAGTGAGAGGTCATGTCCGCCTTGAGCCGCATTCAATGTGGAGCGGCGTGCTCTATAGCGACATGAATGCAGGCAGTTAGCGACGGGCGGGAAGCACACGCGGGAGGGGAAGGGGTTTTTGATATGCCAGGGCGGTCAGAAGTGAGCGTGACAGCGGTCCGTACTTCCGTAAACCTCCCTCATGTTTATCTCTGGTTTGCGGTAGAAAGCGCGTCCGGACCATGCTGCAGACTGATACATGCACGCGTTAGACGGCTTCCCGGGTCCAGATAGCATGGTCCGGACTGATGCGGGAGATTTGCGGGTCGGCGTTGGAGATGCTCTTGTATGAATATGTCGCAAGCAACTATGTGATAGAGATTCCACAAAAGAAGCAAATATGTGATAGAGAACCCAACTCAACATGATTAGTTATAAATGAAGGTGGCACAATCGTACATGAATAAACATAGGTAACCCGGCAGAGCACGTGTATGTCATCAGCGTGTGTAACTGAGTCGCAGCAAGCTGCAAGGACTTGACTAAGCATCGCTTGACATTTCTCTGTAGGGACAGACACAAGAGTAATATAAGATACATCTCAGTCTGTAACGCCCACGATGCGGCTATATCTCCCACGTGTCAAAGCACGACTTAGAGGCATAACCGCATGATGGTTTTGTCGCAAGAAGGGTCATCTTCACACAATTCCATGTAATGAACAAGAATGGGATAAAGAGAGTTGGCTTACAATCGCCACTTCACAGAATACATAAATAAGATTCATACATCATTCAAAATACACTCATAGACCGACTACGGTCAAATCCAAATGAAAAGAAGATAACCCCAAATGCTAGATCCCCGATCATCCCGACTGGGCTCCGCTACTGATCATCTGGAAACGAAACATAGTAACGACCAAGGTCCTCATCAAACTCCCACTTGAGCTCGGTTGCGCCACTTGCACTGGTATCCTCGGCACCTGCATCTGTTTTGGTAGAATCTGTGAGTCACGAGGACTCAACAATCTCACACCTGCGAGATCAAGACTATTTAAGCTCATGGGTAGGAAAAAGGGGTAATATGATGGAGCTGCAGCAAGCACTAAGCATATATGGTGGCTAACGTACGCAAGTGAGAGCGAGAAGAGAAGCAACGCATCGGTCGATAAGCTATAAGCGATCAAGAAGTGATCCTGAAACTACTTACGTACATACATAACCCAAACCGTGTTCACTTCCCGGACTCCGCCGAGAAGAGACCATCACGGCTACACACACGGTTGATGCATTTTAATGAAGTCAAGTGTCTAGTTTTCTACAACCGAACATTAACAAATTCCCATCCGCCTCCTAACCGCGGGCACGGCTTTCGAAAGATAATATACCCTGCAGGGGTGTCCCAACTTAGCCCATCATAAGCTCTCACGGTCAACGAAGGATATACCTTCTCCCGGGAAGACCCGATCAGTCTCGGAATCCCGGTTCGCAAGACATTTCGACAATGGTAAAACAAGACCAGCAAATCCGCCCGATGTGCTGACAAATCCCGATAGGAGTTGCACATATCTCGTTCTTAGGGCACAACGGATAGGTCAGCCTACGAGTAAAACCAGCCCTCGAGTTTCCCTGTGGTGGCCCTGCAGTCTGCCCGTTTCGGACCAACACTCGAAGGAGCACTGGCCCGGGGGGGGGTTAAAATAAAGATGACCCTCGGGCTCGTGAAAACCCAAGGGAAAAAGGCTTAGGTGGCAAATGGTAAAACCAAGGTTGGGCCTTGCTGGAGGAGTTTTATTCAAAGCGAATTGTCAAGGGGGTCCCATAAATCACCCAACCACGTAAGGAACGCAAAATCAAGGAACATAACACCGGTATGACGGAAACTAGGGCGGCAAGAGTGGAACAAGACACCAGGCATAAGACCGAGCCTTCCACCCTTTACCAAGTATATAAGGTGCATTAATTAAATAGGAGATATTGTGATATCCCAAAATATCCATGTTCCAACCAGGAACAAACTTCATCTTCACCTGCAACTAGCAACGCTATAAGAGGGGCTGAGCAAAAGCGGTGACATAGCCAAACAACGGTTTGCTAGGACAGGATGGTTAGAGGCTTGACATGGCAATATGGGAGGCATGATAAACAAGTGGTAGGTATAGCTAACATAGCGATAGAGCGAGCAACTAGCAAAGCAAAGATAGAAGTGATATCGAAGGTATGGTCATCTTGCATGCAAAGCTCTCAGAGTTGTCGAAGGCTTGATCCTCGTTAGTGTACTCAACAGGTTCCTCGTTCACGTACTCATCTCCCAGCTCTAGCCAAAGCAAGAACACAAACAATGGAACCACAATAAATCACGATGCAATGCACAAGCAACATGATGCAAAACATGGCATGATATGCGAGATATGATATGTAATGCATATGCGGGCTCCGGAAGGAAAAAGGATGAACAAGGCATCAACTTGGCAAACCAAGCATGCCGCTGGAAAGATGAGATGATTTCGGTTGAAACCGATATAAAGATCACCGGAAACGGATGCACGGTTTGCAAATGGCAAGCAAAACAAGAATAACACAAATCTGCGATTAACAGCATGATGCTACTTAGCATGCAACAAGAAACTATGCTACAACACCCCAACATAACAACAAAGCATATGGCAGTGATCTACATGTGATGCTTGAAAAAAAGGAACACTGAGCTACGGCTAAATCACACCATAGCAGGTTCAAACAAGCATGACAAAAGTGCAAAAGATATCAGCTTGGACATGGCATAAACAACATCAGGTAGCAATGTTCAGAGCAAGCAATCAACATGATACAGGAACTTATAATATCAAAACAAGACATGGCATGATTCTACTCAAAGCATAGAACAAAAGTCCCTTACTGACCATGAGCCAAAAAGGATCAGAAGATATGATGACACCCATGTAAACATAGTAAGTTTCGTTAACAGATTCAACAAACAAAGCAGGGCATTGACAGAATTATGAAGGCATCTTCGCGAGCTCGATTCACTCACCACCAGTCATTGCATGACAAGATAAGCATAGCATCAGCAAGAAGACATGTTTATGAAGCTATCCATGGCAAGAACAAGTTCATAGCATGCAAGGTTCAACTACAACAACCTTGGCAAAATTGAATAACATGTAAACAATCTGCCAGCAAACATTTTATAGCAAAAGTAGAGCACGAAAATGACATGCTAGACTACTCCATAATTGCAAACAGGGGCATTAATGGATAGAGCATAACCATATGTTCAAAACATCCTTACTGAAGTAACTCAAAATATGCATGGATCTCTCTGTAGCATCAAGTTTACATGGCATAAAAATAACAGCAGAACAGAGACTAAAATCAGCAACACCATGAAGCCTAGTTTGCATGCTTGTGCTAGTCACCACATTGATCACAAAAATACATGGCAAGCACCTCTGTAAAGATGGCATGGCATAGTACAAAACATATGTAAAGCTCATGCCCATAAGATGCACACAATAAATGTAGCAAAAGTGACAAATGCACACATTTTGTTAAGAATCAGAAACTAACATCATATAGCACTCTTGCATCAGAGATTCAGGCATCTATATGACCTAAAATGAACATGGCCCAATGGAACAAAATGAAGAGCACATCCTGATGAACATTTTTATATATTATGCACATGAAACGGAGCTACGATGACGGAGTTATGATGCGATGAACAGGGCTATAAGATATGATAGAAAAATATGGCTTAGATGATTGATTTCGGGGTCAACCTAGGTTTGACCCGATCCAGATCTGGGGCACAGAAGCCGAGGCGGGCGGCGGCTCGCCGGAGCAGGGTCGGAAGGAGGCTGGAGATGAGGTGGGCCGACCGGGTCGACCGGATCCGACCGGGGGCGGCGGAGGGCGGCGCGCGG
>NC_057804.1:152149465-152153770 GCF_018294505.1 Triticum aestivum
CTCGGCGGGCCGGGGCGGCGCGCAGTGGCCGGGTGCCACGTGTCGCGCCCTGGTTCGCCGGGCGGCGGCGGCGCGGATGTCTGGCCCAGGACGGACACGTCCGGCGGCGCGGAGGGAGGCTTGCTAGGGTTGGACTACGAAAATTCCGGGGGGGAAGCACATATTTATAGGTAGAGGGAGTTAGGAGACTCCAAATGGAGTGCGGTTTTCGCCCACACGATCGTGATCCGACGACGGAGAGCATGGAAGTGAATTATATGGGTTATTGGGCTGTTTTGGAGGGGTGTTGGACTGCAACCCAAAAGAGGCCTTTGTAGTTACCCGGTTAACCGTTGGAGTATCAAACGAGCTCCAAATGGCACGAAACTTGACAGGCGGTCTACCGGTGGTATACCAAGGCCACTTGGCAAGCCTCGGTCCATTCCGAGAACGTTTAACACCCGCACAAGAAAAGAGACAAGAGGGGTGCGCCGGTGCATGTGGGAGTGTCGGAATGCAAAACGGACAATGGGGAAAATGCTCGGATGCATGAGACGAACACGTATGCGAATGAGATGCACATGATGACATGATATGAGATGCATGACATGAGCAAAATGCAAAACAAAAGATAAAAACCCAACCATGGAGGGAATATCATAACACATAGCCGAAAATGGCAAGAGTTGCAGTTGCAAAGATGGAAAGTTACATCCAGGGTGTTACACAGTCATCCATGTGTTCTGAAACAATAGCAAACTACCATGCTTAGTGAAAACACAAGGAGGCATTTCCCTGTAAGAACAGACACAACAAAAGTACCAATAATAATGATACTAGCACGTACTCCCTCCAGTTTTTTTACTCCGCGTATTAGATTTGTTCAAAATCACACTTTGCAAAGTTTGACCAAATTTATATTGAAAACTACCAACATCTACAAAATCATATATATATATACTATGAAACTACATTGTGAATGTTGATATTTTTTCTATAAGTTTGGTCAAAGGAGAGATCCTTTAACTTCGAATAAAATTTATATGCAGACTAAAAGGGACCGGAGGGAGTAAAATCATTATTATTGGCTTAATATCGTGTCTCCTGCTAAGAATACTAAGCTGTGTGATTTTACTAGTACCAATAATAATAATTTTATTAGTGCTCCTATTGCTTCTTCCATCATTAGTGCGGAGTCATATAATATTAAGTCTGCTTTATCAAGTCTTGTTATCAAAGATCATTTTTTTGAAAATTACAACGAAGATGTTGATGCTCATCTTAATAATTTTGTTGACTTTGTGATATGGAGAAATCTAAAGATGTGGGTCCCATGTGTCAAAGGCCTAGGTAGATGTTTGACCATGTCCATGTCACCATCCGATGGGGGCAAACCAGCCAGGTGCAGTTTTTTGACTAGTTTGAGATTGTTTATGGGATAAGGGGTAGAAATAAAGATCAAGGGCTTACGTGAACCACCAAATTTCTTCAAAGTAGTAAAATGGATTTTTCTTCTTCTTATATTTGAGATCAGATATAAGGAAAATTCAAATCTAACTCTGAAAATTCAAATCTAACTCCAAAAACGTGGCCACAACTAGGCAGTGACCATGGCAATTGAAAATGCTCACGACTGAAAAGAAACAAAATTATCACATTTTGTTCATATTTAAAAAGTATTCGAAATTAAAAAATTGTTCACTTTTTCAAAAATTATTCACAATTTTTTTAAAAATCAGAAATTCCAAATATTCATTTTTTTCAAAAACAATGTTCATAATTTCAAAAATTGTTCTCGATAACAAAAGACATTCCAAGTTTTCCAAAAATAGTTCGGATTCTAAAAATGTTTAGCATTTTCTTAATTCCATAAATGTTCAAGTGTTCGAAAAACTATTAGCGCTTTTAATGTTAAACCGACTGAGAAAAGTAGGAAACAAAAGATCGCTATAGTACGGTTTGCTACATTGAGTTGTCTACAGTAGCTCGCTGATGGGCCAGTCCACTCGGGGATGTCATGTGCGAATATCCATATCTAACATTGTTAAGAAGTTGATCCCCATCAATTCCAATGGGAAACGTTTTACGCCGGGGCACCGGCCGAAACGCTCGATCGGTCGCGTTGCGTGCGTTCGATCCACGTGGATCCAGTGTCTCTCTCGCGTCCTTCTTCTAGTTTTTCTTTCTTTTGCCTTATCTTCTTCTTCCTTCCACCACTCAACCTGTCTCCACCTTCAATCCCCCCTCCCCTCCGCGACCTCAGGCGATGCCGCCGAGCGTCGCGGCTTCTCCGGCGAGGCCACCACCGGGCGACCCCTTATCTTCTTCTTCCTTCTACCACTCAACCTCCCTCCACCTTTTACCCCACTCCCCCCTCGCGACCTCAGGCGCTGCCGCCGAGCGCCGCGGCTTCTCTGGCGAGGCCACCACCGGCAGACCCCATTAGGTTGTTGCACGAGAGACCTGCCGATGATGGTGTCGCGAATGCTACAACCACATACCACAAAGCTACAATCAGCTTGCAAGATGCTACAACGTGTGCACAACGGAGCTACAATCGGCAACGTCTGTCGACAAATGCTACAACCGTTCAACAAAAAAGCTACAACCATGTTCGTCAGGGCTGCAACCCGAGTTCGCCGGAGTTTGTAGCCAATATGATCCAGCGATATTTGCTACACCTGGTGTCGATTTTTGCTACAAACGGTGTCTCATTTTGCAGCATTGCCATAGCCGGCGTAGGGAACTTTTGCTACAATGCTGTCATGCCGTGCTATAACCAGCACTTCAAATTGCTACAACCGGCACACAAGAATGCTACCACCGCTGACAAAAAAGCTCCAGCCAGAGATACATGGAAACTGAGGCGGGGCTCCATGGAAGCTGCAATCGGCACCTAAGAAGGTGCCGATTAACGTTAAGGCTATGCCATCCTAAGGTGCTACTAAATGGAAGGATCTTATCAACGTCCATGAATGTGAAATCATAGATCGAACTGCCGAATTGGCAAAATTCGGTGCTATCGCTATCATAGTATCCGCTATGTTCACGGGCTGGAGATAAGCGGACTCGAACTGCTGACATCCGCCACAGGGCAAACCACCGCCTCTCAGGCCTCCCCGACGGGTTCTACCATAGAGGCCAATGTTAGACAATAACTCCCCCCCGAACACAGCTTACAACTTTCATCGTACTGTGCTCTCCAAAGAGCAACTCTTCTCAAAATCTCAAAACAAAAGGTGTTGATGGGAAAAGCTCCAACCGGCAAACAAAAATGCTTCAACCGTAGGTGATAGAAGCTATGGTCGGCGGACGAAAGCTACAACCGGCTATGGCAAAGCTACAACCAGCGTTTGCAGAAGCTTCCACCATGTACGATGATGACCATGGCGAGTTTTCGACTCGACAAACCGGCGGGCTACAACTGATGTTGCCGACGACCGTGAACAGCGATAACTGAGGGGCCTCGGCGAGCGTCAACCACCAGCGCTGCGACCGCGGGCGATGGCGTCGTGGCTATGGAGGGCGAGAGCTACCGGGGGGGTTGCGGTGTCGCGGCTGTAGCAACACATCCAACGGCGGCCGAGGGCGCATCCAATGGCGGCCAGGAGCGAGCGCGCGACGGCCGGGGGCGCATCCAATGGCGGTCGGGAGCGAGCGTACGACGAATCTGAAGTAGGGGGAAGGGGGAAGAAGATAATGACGTGGGAGAGAGGTGAAAGAACGGCTCTAATCCCGTGCATCGGGTGGCTGGGGCTAGATCGGCCGAACTGTTCGGCCGGTGCGCCGGCCCCTAGTAGTTCCCAATTCCAATTCTCTTAACATGCACAATGTCCATGTCAGCACCCATGCCACATCACCAATTCAGTTACCACTACAACTTGCAATCCTTCCACGTCAACAATTACCAACATGAAGTGTTCCACGAGAACAGATTTGCCACCTCAGCTTTCTTAAAAACGAATAAAAAGAATCTCAAAGAAATCGTGTGATTTAGGAAGTTACCAATCGTTTCCCCTTCTACATGACCTCCAGGCTTCAGTAACCGACGAGTCCATCTAATAGACGCCATAGGGAGAGCTCTTCGTGTTGCAAATCCGCATAGGTCGTAACCTCCACCGTGCGTGGAGTTTGCCAAGGCAGCCCCAGCCAGATCTGGTGTGGGATCACCGCCGCTGCCATCTACCGACAAAGTGAGAAGGACAGAGTTTCTCTCTCGCCAGCTAGATTGACGCACACAATTTTTCTGTCGAAAGAGACCACCTGCGCCAACGAATTGCCAAAAGAGACCACCTGCAGATGAATTTGATAAAAAGGACCCCCCCC
>NC_057804.1:152154075-152171317 GCF_018294505.1 Triticum aestivum
CCGTGGCGGCAGGTGTGGCAGGCGACACGTGGCACCTATCGCCACGCCTCGAGGCGATGGGCCCTGCCACCACAGCAAGAGGTGGCCACCCAGGCAAAACGTGATTGGTACAGTACAAGTCACTAGGATGGAACGGGGCAGGCCAGGTGGGCCCTGCCGCCACCGTGCGAGGCGGCCTCTGCTGGCACTATCGCTCGCAGGCCGACATGCTCTGGAGTTCGTGGGGCCAGCCGGTGGGCCACGCCGCCACCGCAGCAGGCGGCACTGGTGCACGCGTGACAGCCAGGCGCTGATTCCCACGCGCGACAGCGAAATCGACGTTGATTCGCACGCGCGGGAATATGGGTTGATGCCCGGGAATCACTCCTGCTTTTGCTTCTTTTGCCTCGGATGTGACGACACTACGTGAATTGCCTGACTATTTGCTTTAGCGGATGCGACAACACTGCGGGAATCAGTCACTCGCTACGGGAATCCAAGGCTGCGGGAACCTATTGTGCTGACACTACAAGGATCCTAAAATTCCGTCTGTTCGCGCTTATTTTCTCGCCATTATTTGTCGTCTGAGCCTATAAAAGGAGACACCGAGGCTCTCGTCATCTTAGTCCAGCCATCCTCGATATCGCCACTGCGCAAAGTGTGTAACACATTTTTTCAGCCGGTATGAGTTTGCCTTGCTCGGATCAAAGCATTAGGCCGAGGAAAATGAAGAATGCAAGTTTGCCTCCGGGGGTGGCAATCCTGCGGTGTTGGTGTGGCGATCTTTGCAAGGTGAAGGAGGTGATGGGTTTTTCAGATTGGTTGGGCATGAAGTTTTTCATGTGCGCCAATTATGAGGAAGATCCACCCGTAGCTATTTCAGAGTACGACAAGCCTCCAGTATGCTTTAACCATCACGAATATATATTGTTGGTATTTTGATTGAATCTTTAATAACATTCTTGTTTCTTGTTGTAGTCTCCTCCGCCTCTGTGCATGTACTATCGTTGAATTGACACGGAGATGCCGGCTTGGGCAGTGACTGAGATTCGTGAAAGAAGTCGCCGTGCATAGAATAGTTTCTATGCGGAAGAGGGACGTGAGAAGGCAGAAGCTGAGGAAAAAGCATAGCAAGAGAGGGAGTTAAAAGAATACTATGCGGAGCAACACCGTTTTTTGAGGAGTGGGGAAAGAAAACAAGGAAGATGCTTGTCACATGGAGGAGCAAGAACGACAGCGAAAGGAGGCTCGTGAGGCGGAAAGACAGAGAAAGAAAGAAAGAGCTTGTGAGGCCAAGGCAGCAGAAGAAGCTGGCGATGGAAAAGGACAATATCCATGCTGGACTCAGTAGATTCCTGTGGTAGTATTTTAAATTTTGCAATCGTTTGTATCTTAATATCTGCAGTTTAATGTAGCTTTATTTCAGTAGTTAAATGTAGCTTTATTTCAATAGTATGATGTATCTTAATTTCTGTTGTACCATGTCTTAATGAAAAAAAAATAGTTTTTGGGAAAGGGTTGTGCGAGGTATACGCGGGACCGGTGCATTTTTATTTCAGCATATATAGATGTTTCATACATAAGTCGAAAAGTCTGATATTGGCATATGTAGATACAATGGGTCGGACATGTAGATAGATGAACCACCCTAGGCGTCGACGGCCACCTGGCCTTTCCTTAGGACGGGAAAGCGACAAGCCATTAGGTGGTCGAGTTACACGAAGACCGCAATCGTACTCCACTTGGTCTTCTTGTGTCTGCTTCTCCCGCGTAAGTGGTGGAGTCTGTAATCCTTGCTGCGAACCGGATGCGTAATTGTAGGCGTATGGTTGTGACTCCTCAGGGATAAAATATGGGCCAATAACGTCCTCTCCAAAGAATTCTGTAACTACTGCTTTAACCGTGTCGCCATGATCATGTGATGCTCCCCGTATGCGTGTGTTGAGGCCACGTTGGGTGTCCTCATCGTACCATGTACGATCAGGTATGTCCTGCACATAGAACATTGAAAACAAACTGTTAGAGGATAATATGTGATATCACTGTAAATGCATTAAAATATAAACATGACTACCTGATCAGATTCCTCGCCTGTACTGTCTAGCCATTGTACGTGGTACTGGTTTAAATTTGGGACTCGAGTCTCCTCGGGCATGGAGATCCCTCGCGTGGAGAGATACGACCGAGATCCCTCACCTTGGGTGTATGCGCCATATCCTGTGTACGCATATGGGTTTGAGGAAAGATACTGCTCGGGCATCGAATCCAAACCCGTGCCATAGTCCTGAGATGTCTGCCCATGACGAAGCTGCACCAAAGAAGAGCGATGCACTGGCAGAGATGAGTCTTGTCGTGGCAATGTCGTTGTAGTACTCGGACCCTCTCCCCACTGCCCATGGCTTGTACACGCCTCGCTCGGTCTGGATGATGGCGCCGCACTTGGTCTGGCTGACCTTGCTACCGGCATGTTGTATGCTCCAGTGACAATGTCGTCGCCTCTACCACATCCAAGCTTTGTTGCCACGTATTCTCGAAGACGTTTCTGGAATGACTTGCGAGCTGGTACCCCGGCCGGCATGCTTTCCGTCGCCATCTGCCCTACTTCGTTGCAAGTTTCAAGCTGAAAAATATTTGGTTGTTATTTGGTTGAAATGATTATGAAATGATGAACCTGGAAAAATTACTAGTGATTACCATCTGGTAACGATAGTAAGCTGCATGCAGCTCAACATGTCTCTGCATCTGCTCCTCCTGCGTGAGATTTGTTGGTATCGTAGCTGGTTGACTGGCCAGGCTAGTACGCGTGCTGATGCCGTACCACTGCTTATATGCTTGAGTTGTACTTTCATTGTATGGTCTGCAAAATTAAATAATTACATCAACCATGATGAAAACAAAGCATCTTCACGCATCATATGGTCATTGTAATAAAATAATGTAAACAAATGTACCTAAGTTGATGCACTATATCTGCTAGCGCTTCATTTTTCCACTTGTGTACCCATTGAATGTTGGGTTCCCTTTAAGAAATCCAACTGTGGCCCATATTGGTTAGCCTGCAAATTATGTAACAAAGTGTGAGTTTTGTAAATTAAAAAGGACACTAACTATTTAGGGATGTCACATATTACTTATGGGTTTCCTCGTCGGTACATCTTGGAAAGGGTGGTGGAATCTCCTGATAGAGACCGAACTGTCTCATGACACGCTCTGGGTTGTAAGGCTCAACACACCACAGGAACAATAAGTAGCACTTAATAATCCAGTGTTGCAATCAGAGATGATGAAAACACTTTCACGCTCTTTCACGACACCCATCTTCACATAGCTCAGGAACCACAACCAGCTATCTTTGTTCTCGTTCTCGACCAGTGCGTATGTAATAGGAAGAAGCTGATTATTTACATCTACTGCAATTGCCATCAATAGGTACCATCAACTGATAATACCGGGCGACAGTGCCTGAAGGCTTGTATAGTCTGGGCGAATGCCCAGAATAAGCGGTCCAGGATTAGCTCACCCGGATTCATTGGGTTTGGATGTTCTCTCCGCCAAACTTGAGTCTCCCTATTAGCACTTGCTATCTGATGAAGCATTCTCGGGGCATAAGAATAGGCCTCCTCATAGGTTCCATACAAGTTCTGAAATATCTTTTCCTTGGCACGCCTAGCCTTGCTGTAGCTGACAGGGAAGCCAATCTGATCTTCTGCATCTTTTTGCAAAGCCCTAACACTAATGTTTAGACTTGCCTGCACAATCGTTTCCATTGCCCGTGCGACATATCTTGCTGTCACATTGCAGTAATTTGAAAGGGTCCCAGTTTGCTCATGGCCATCCTCCACTATTTTTGTGATATGCCATGACTGACATACCCCAGGCTTCAGTCTAGCGAGAACTCTTCTGCGACAACATTTCACGGTGTGGATGCATATGACCTTCAACTCTTTTTATCAGACTGTTTCACTCTATTCTGGTGGTGAAGGGCGATTGCATAACTATCCATTGCCTGGTAAGCGGACTTCTTGTCTGGGAAATCCTGCCCAACCTCCAGGCCTCCCGCTTCTAGGCCAGAAATAGAGTGAAATTCATTGGTGATGCTCATATCCTGTAAAAACCCAGGTTGCAGTGACGCCGTGATCACCCTCTGGGGAGGAACATCTTCTTCTTCGCTTGACTCCGAAGACGCGAAAGAGTGATCATCGTCATCTAGCACCTCCGGCAATCCCTCCACGCGTTTGCTCATGTCAACGGTCGCAGACCAATATCCTGTGCCATAGACAGGTTGGCTGCCCGTCGGTTCCGATGGGCCGACGCTAGGGGCTGATGTGATGGCCAACTCGACCACACCACCCCTGCTACTGCATCCGGCAACATTAGTGACTGAAATGAACTCCACATAAACCATCGACTGACCAAACATTGAGTTATTGGGATTGCTTGCAAACCTCATGTACGACCCCCACGACTGATCACCTGTGACAGGCCGCAAAACCCCAACGAGCAGCTGTCCCATCATTTCCTCCGTCAACGACGAAGGCCTTCATTGTCATTTTTTCCCTGGATCCCTGGGCCAAACACCGGTTGGATGCACCTTCTGACTGCACCGTAACCCAGGTTCACCATGTCTCTCACTACAACTGTAGTCGACCCGCACAAGGACACATCCACCCCGAAAGGACCGTTGCGTAAGACGTCCCCATAGTACACTAATAAATTTTCCATAGTACCTAACCAACATCCATATTTACATTTCAAATAATTAGTAACTGAACATTTAGTGGTAGTATGATGACAACATTCAGTAGCAGTACGACTAAAATAATAACTGTATTTTTGTTACAAATATTTGGTTTGTTTTTATAATCATTTGCTTAGACTTTAAGGGGTTGTTTGGTTAACGAGTATTTCGAGATCTATTTTTTTCTCAGACTCGTCTACCAGCGTATAACAAACTGAAACACTATTTGCTTTTCTCTAACTACCCCAAAAATATCCTAAATGGATTCTCCTAACATGCAAAAAGTAAGCTTTTGAAAAAGCGACTTTTGGTAAAAACCGAGGGTAATTACTCGCTATCCAAACAACCACTAAACATAATAGTACGACAATAACATTTTAATATCATACGAGTAAAACTTTTAATATCTTCCGGTTTTATATATTTTTTCATATCATACAATATTTATCATTTATTTACAAATAATAATACTCGCAGCGACATGCACATTATTCACAACAATACATCAATATAAAAAATATTAACATAATTACGGCGTCATTTATATCTCAGCTCCAATATGGATGTTCTTGCGAATGCAATTAAGCGTCAAAATAGTTCGAATAAATATCCGTCACGAGTACTATATGAATGGAGTCAACCTATTATCACAAGAACATCAATATTACACACGGATTTTTCTGTCTGCTATCAAAAGTATGAAAATAGCACTTGCATATATGTGGTCATCACCTCAAAAGGGACAGCGAACATGGAAACACAATTTCTTCAGCATGTCATCTCCTCCTTGTTTGCTACTAAGATGAATTATTTTACCTAATAACATACATCATTAAGTACATTAGCATGTAATCTTAACATATAAAATTTAGATTATTGCGACATAACAAAGTAGACCTACGGTTTCCTAACTATAGACTTATCAATAAACATACCACATGAAATAGCATACCACATGCAATGAACAATTGCATTACCATTTTTCTTAATTACCGTATTAAGATCTTCTCACATGTCAATACTAATGGACACAACTAACATTGATACAACATCTTCAACCTACTCTTCTAAAGAAATAGTATAAATGTTGTATCTGTCGTCTGCAAACTTTTCTAACCTCTAAGCACTAACATCGCATAGCTAATGACGAGCTAAAATACTAACTAATTACCACCGTGCATGCACAAAAAAATTCATATATTGCAAAGCTCATACCTCGTTCTTCCCATTCGTACTTCACTTTGCACGGCAAATCCTACTCCAGAAACTCCAAATGACTCCTCCAACTGCTGAAATAATGCCTAAAACAACATAGAATACACACTTAGGAACTAATAAAACAAAGCAAAAACATCATGCGTGCGAACGAAACCAACAGAAATGGATAGATCTTACCTTAATCTATCTTTTCTTCAACTTCACCATCTTCTAAATCCAACTCTAAATCAATCAAAATCACGACTGAAAGTGGCTACCAAGTTTTTCTTTCTGTGTATTCTTGTAGACTTCGAGAGAGCAGAGAGGCAGAGAAAGCAACCAGAGATATCTGAGAGAGAGTGTATGCGCACGGAGCCGCGGTTGTGCGTATAAAAAGAAGAGGAGCACTGTATTGTCGGCAGAATGAGTTAGAACTCACCTACTGCGGCCTCGAATTCTAACATCATGGTGTCTCATCACATGCAGCAACATCAATGCTCTTGGGTGTGCGGCAAGAAATCACGCGTACAAGTCAGCACGCCTGAGTGTTGTCGCTTCGGCTACAAACGGAAGCGGAAATCACGCAGGCAAGCCGAAATCTGATTCCAGATCATCGAAACTTGTGGCAGAAAGCAAAAAAAAAAAGCATGGCCATCGAATTGGGTGTTGTCACCTCCGCTGCATCAGCAAGTTGCGAAGCATCGGAATCAGCACAGTTTGTCATTGGAATCAGCGCCGTTTGCTAATCTCGGCTCGCAGCAGCAACAGCAGTGCCGCCTGTTGTGGTGGCGGCGTGGCCCATCGGCTGGTCCCACGAACTGCACGGCCTGTCGGCCTATGGGTGACAACGCCAACAGAGGCCGCCTCGCACGGTGGCGGCAGGGCCCACCTGGCCCACCCCGTTCCGTCCCAGCGACATGTACTGTACCAATCGCGTTTTGCCTGGGTGGCCGCTTCCTGCTGTGGCGGCAGGGCCCGTCGCCTCAAGGCGTGGCGGCAGGTGCCACGTGTCGCCTGCCGCCACGGCCGAGGGGGTCCTTTTTGTCAAATTCATCTACAGGTGGTCTCTTTTGGCAATTCATTGGCGCATGTGGTCTCTTTCGACAAAAAATCGACACAGGCAGCCTGCCGCCCCCCACGAATCCAAGTGAGACGGCCAGGTCCATCGACGAGAGTCACAACACCGGCGCCGGGACCAAGATGCCTCCCTTGCAGCCTACACGCGCCCAGCACCGGCCGCCAGGCCACCTCCAAGTGTGATGACTCCGTTTCCTCAAGGACGACCTCCCAACACAACGACACCGCCGGATCTCAAATGACCTAAGGCGCCCCCGCTACACTGTCCCTTTGTGGAGTTGCATCGTTCTCATCGTCTCCCACCACAACTTGGTATCCCCTCCTTTACTCAAGATCATTTCATGTTTTTTTTGCGGGGGTAAGATCATTTCATGTTGGCCAGGTCACATACAGTTAATCACGTTTTCTCTTGCATTGCTGATCCCAAAAGGACATATGATGTATCATGGTTACAACTACAGATGCATACCAATATGATTTATTTCCCATATGTTCGAGAGCTCTCTCTCTCTCTCTCTCTCTCTCTCTCTCTCTTTCTCTCTCTCTCTCTCTCTCTCTCTCTCTCTGTAAAACTTGCAGAGCTTTCTCTTTGCCATATGAAGTGGGTAAGGACTTTGGTATGATTGCCAAGTTCATTTGAAATAGCAAAGATAGAAAGGAGCGGATCATGAATTTCGGTTCAAATAGCAAAGATAGAAAGGATTACATATTAAATAGAAAAGATGTACTAATGTGTTGATATTGTACTAACAAACTTTCTTGATCTATATTGCCATCTAAACAAATCTAGACCTAGATTACATATTAAAAGTACGCTCCTGTTTAGTCATTTATCACTACGTCAAGTATATCATTGACTCCAAATGGTTGCTTTGTGCCGGAAAACTACTTCATGTCTGCACTATAGATGAAGGTGTAACCGAGGCTGCAGGCTGCAGCTAGCTTTAGATCTGTCTAATACAATCATCACCCAGTTATAAAAGATTCCTGATTTAATTTGTAAAGTTCATTGTTCATTCTGGACTTTATTTGCAAGGTAACGATACCTTCCACCTACTAACACAAGAATAGGGTCATCGTTACCTATTTGACTTCATTTGGCTACATCAAAAAGTTACATAAATATGTTGACTTCCTCCATGGATGTTATTCAATGTATCGGCACCTACCTGCTATCATGACAGATATATAAAACCGATAGGGTATCTATTTGGCGACACAAATATGTTTTGTTTTCCTTTAGGATCTTCTCTTTCTTAAGCTTTGTTAGCATGTTGCTGAATTAGAACATCTTTTAAAACATATATCGTCAACGCCTATTTCGATGTTGTTTCTTGGTAGTTGTTCTAGGTCATTCACAATCCATTGCAATATTTGATCAGGTTTGTTACGTCTTTGGTCTACATTTAATCAGCCATTTGACTTTCTCAAGTGATCATACATATATTATATGATTTTTTTGAGGAAGCATATATTGTTTGATAATTCACACTTTTTAGTCTATAATAGTACAAGGTGATTTAAGCTATTAACCCGTAAGTATTACTTTAATGTTGAATTACCTTCTGTATTGCAAAGTTCTATTTTAATGGCCAACTCCTTTTCTGCTACATAAAAATTGCTCTATTCATTCCTTATTTTTGTGACCTACATGGTAATATTTGCCACTTAAATATAGAAAATAATAACCAGTTATCTATGGTTATTTATTTTTGCATCACTAGATGCAAAGAGATCAATATATTAACTCACTAGGTAGGGTGTGCGTGTGTGCATTTATAGGGATGAGTGTATGCGCGTGTATATGAGCGCTTGTGTCCGTACTGATGTTCAAAATATATTAACTCACCATGTAGATTTCTATATAAACTAGGAATTTTTCATTTTTCTATCGGTGCAGACTCATTGGGTTGTTCAATTTTTTTTGTCTGAATGTGCGTACGGGAATGCCCCAATGTTTTCACAAAGAGCAGTGAAGCGGGTGCTCTAACATTCCTCTTTTCTTTGGTTTGGAATTCTTCATCCCAAATTACAATTGTGCCTTATGTCGGGACCAGATCATGCCAGGCAATATTGTTGTACCTTTCATAGGATTGTTTATCTGCCTTGGAATGCTGGAACTTTCTTTGGCTTGCATGAAGAAGAGGCATCTTAATAATGGGAGCTATGGAAATTGTTAAAGGAGAGATCAATAAACTATTTTCCATGGAAATTGACATTCAGGGCCTGCTGCATTTGGAAGCTACCGTTGTTGATGGAATCCGGACGACTAACAGGTCATTTATTTTGCTGGATAGTTAATTTTTATGGTAGTGTATTCTCTCCTCTGAACTCAGAAAACATTTCCATGTGACCAAAAGAATACGTTAATCATCAAAATTGTCATTTTACAGCCCTTGCATCATTAGTGTTAATTTTTAACTATATATTCCTTGTGGGCTGGAATTGTCTATTTTTTATGTAGCAAGCCTCGATAGGACCTCCGACGACTAGTCAAGGGATATCCCTTGTGGGAGCCCTCCAAGGGTCATTTTTGTGGGCTGAGAGAACGCTAAGTGGTGCGTGTAGCTGCCGCCATGTGTCATATGCTGGGAACTCCTTTGGCATTTTTTCCTTTATGCGTTTACGTGTTTTGGATGAGTTTTTTTTTCGGCTTTTCAATTTTCTTTAGATTTTCCCTAGGTTTTGAAGATAAAACAATTTCAAACAATTATTTTGCGTGCTTTTCTGTGTTTCCACAAGACGCATAGCTTTCCATGAAGGCACACGTTTTCTTCCGCGAGAAGTATATATGTGCTTTTTGAAGAAAAAAACATGTTTTTTAATTTGCACAAGAAGCATATAGTTGCTCTTTGCTTCTCGGAAAGGGAAAAGACATCATTTTGTTTTTGCTTTCATGAGAAGCATAAATTTACTTCTTGCTTCTCGTGGAGGCACTCGAAAAGGAAAAAAATGTGCTTCTCGAAAGGAAAAAAAAATATGTTTTTTTCTTTCACGGAAAGCACAGATTTGCATCCTTGAGAAGCACAACACTGAAAGAGGAAAAATGTAATTTTTTTGCTTTGATGAGAAACAAAAATGAAGACACAAATTTGCTTTCGCGGCAAGCACAACTGTGCTTCTCGAAAAGGGTAAAAAAAGAGGAAAAGCATGCTTTCGACTTCGGAACTTTTCTTCCTATTTTTTCTAGTTTCTTTTTCATGAAAAAAATGTTTTGTCAAGACTTATTAACATGTGATCTAGTTTTGAAGATCTTGACGCGAGAAATCTAATGCTGAAAACGGCTCATGATTTGAATCCAAGGTTCAAGAGATAAAAAAATTCCTTGCAAAAAAAGGAGATAAAATATTTTAAATAGAGATTACGACAAGTGGCATGCATGAAGAGCGCCACTTGTTAGCGCCTAAAAAGATGTGAGTGACTTTGCAAGGGGTACCCTTAACTTTTTTTAAGAGGAGCAAGGTGTACCCTTAACTAGTGATTTCGACCTCCACATAGGGTGGCCTGGGCGCAACAAACATGCACCCCCTCCTGGGCTAGTGGCCGGTCCATTGCGGGGCGAGGCATCCCTATTTCCATCCTTTTACTTCTTTAAAAATGCTCAAGATTTCAAAAAAGTTTGGATTTCAAAAAATGTCCACGTATTAGAATTATTTTCCCAATTTTTCAAAAATGTCCACAGAGTTTAGAAATATTTAAGCATTCAGAAAATTATATTTTGAATTTCTAATAATGTTCACAAATTTGAAAATAATTTTACAATTTTGGAAATTATTCATGAATTAGCCATACAGCAGGCGCTCTAGCATTGGGAGGGGGTACACGTTTTTTCAATATTTCCCATGGGAGGTCCAATTTAGCACGTAGCGCGCTGCATAGTAAGAAAATGCCCAGCACAGTTACACGATTTGCTGTGTTTTTTCTCGGATGAAGCAGCCTACTGGACAAGTTTTTCAATTCCGCAATGTAGACTGGTTTTCAGTCGGTTTCTCTTTTAAAAACGCCACAGTAGAAACTTAAAAAATGTCACAAAATTTTAGAATTGTTCATGAATTCAGGAAAAATGTTGTAAAATTCAAAAAATGTTCATCAATACAAAAAATTCATTATTTTGGTAAATGTTCATAAATGTCCAAAAAGTTCACCGATTCAAAATATGTTCATGAATTCGGAAAATGGTTCACGATTCAAAACCATTTCAGGAATTTCGAAAATTATTCCCAAATTCCAAAAAAGATTTGCTGATTAAAAAATGTTAACGAATTCAGAAAAGTTCACAGATAGAAATTGTTCCCAGATTTCATAAAATGTTTGTCGTTTCAAAACATGTTTGCGAATTTGATTTTTTCAAAAATTAAAAAAATCATGAATTTGAGTAAATGTTCTGCATTTCAAAAATTGTTCCCAAATACCAAAAAATATTCCTGAATTTTAAAAATTCATAATTTTATAATAAAAATTTAAAAAGAAAAAAAAGGAAACTGGAAAAATCAAAAGAAGAGAAAACATAGAACAAAAATCGGTTCGGGGAAGCTTGTAGAATAAACCGATGTGAGAAAAAACACGTGAAAATTTTGAATATGGACTGAAACATATGCGAGCGATGGGTAGGCGGGGGTGTGTGTTTGCTCACTATTCTCTCACTATCATGGGGATAAATGTGACAGTAAGGGAGGTAGGAGGATGAGGCTTGATCTAACGAGATGAGGGTGAGTGACACAAGAAGTATAGGGGTTCATGCCCCTCCGTGGTGGAGGTAAAACCCTACTCCTATCTCATAGGGTGTGTTTCATGTGTATGAATGTGAGATTACAAGGGTTGCGAACCTGTAACCGAACGCCAGGGGTAGGCTTATATAGAGTATGTTATACCCCATGGGCTTACCACCTAGCTACATTACACGTGCTTTATTCTGTAATAATTTGTGCCCATTATTAATGGTAACAAACTCTTAATTGTCTGTGATAACACCAGGCTTCAATCCTTAGTGGACGTCTCCATTGATGCTCCTGGACGTTGGTCTCCTGAGTAAACCGAGTGACGACATGCCCTTCCCATTTTGAACTGGGTGACAAATTCTCCTTGTGGGTGTCCACGAGGCTTGGGTTTCCATGGGCCTCTGCTGGCTTTTATGTCACTGTGGGCCTACCCGATGGGATATGACCTCGTCATTAGCCCGAGAATCCATTAGGATCTTGAAGTGAAAATCAGGTAACTTATTGGATCTTGACTGAACATTAATGAGAATCTGAATCCTAAGTGCTGTTGGATTTTGACGAGCCTCACATTTGCTCAGAAAGCGATCCTGATGGATTCTGAAGAGCAAAACGTTCATGTCATTTATTGTTTGGAAGAATTTTTTAGGGAAAGCTTGGTGATAGTCAATCATCTCTTGGAGAGGCTGACTAGTGATCCGACTAAGAGTGTATCGTACAATCTGAGTGATGATTATGGTGTTTGGCCTAACTCTTTCGGAGAGATACCAATCATTATCCCATAGAAACACCAACTTCTCATCCGCCATGGATTCAAACTTGCGGTTTTTATATTTTGGTCATAGAAAAAGGACCAAACTACGTTGCAAAAGATATCGATTCCAACCCTTCTTTGAGATGTTACTGAGTGATCTAGCAATCTTAAGAGAATGGATCACTCGTTTATATACTTGCAAAACTAATTTGTGTGGAGTGAATGCTTGATGACCCACAAGTATAGGGGATCAACTGTAGTCCTTTCGATAAGTAAGAGTGTCGAACCCAACGAGGAGCGGAAGGAAATAACAAGCGGTTTTCAGCAAGGTATTTTCTACAGGCACTGAAATTGTAGGCAACAGATAGTTTGATAGCAAGGCAATTTGTAATGAGCAAATAATAGTAATGGTAACAAAGGTGCAGCAAGGTAGGCCAGTCCTTTTTGTAGCAAAGGAGAAGCCGGAAGGGTCTCTTATAATAAGCAAAGTGTTCTTGAGGACACACATGAATTTTATCTAGTCACTTTCATCATGTTTGTTTGATTTGCGTTTGTTACTTTGATAATTTGATATGTGGGTGGACCGGTGCTTGGGTGATGTTCTTATTTGAACAAGCCTCCCACTTATGATTACCCCCTCTTGCAAGCATCCACAACTACGAAAGAAGAATTAAGATAAATCTAACCATAACATGAAACATATGGATCCAAATCAGCCCCTTACGGAATAGCGCATAAACTAGGGTTTAAGTTTTTGTCACTCTAGCAACCCATCATCTAATAACTACTCCACAATGCTTTCCCTTAGGCCCAAAGGTTGTGAAGTGTCATGTAGTCGACATTCACAGAACACTACTAAGGGAAACAACAACATACATATCATCAAAATATCGAACGAATACCAAATTCACATGATTACTTATGACAAGACTTCTCCCATGTCCTCAAGAACAAATGTAACTACTCACAAAACATATTCATGCTCAAGATCAGAGGGGTATTGAATAGCATAATGGATCTGAACATATGATCTTCCACCAAATAAATCAACAAGCATTAACTACAAGATGTAATCAACACTACTAGCAACCCACATGTACCAATCTGAGGTTTGAGACAGAGATTGAATACAAGAGATGAACTAGGGTTTGAGATGAGATGGTGCTGGTGAAGATGTTGATGAAGATTGGTCCTCCCATGATGAGAGGA
Organism: Triticum aestivum; assembly: GCF_018294505.1. Classification (NCBI taxonomy): domain Eukaryota; kingdom Viridiplantae; phylum Streptophyta; class Magnoliopsida; order Poales; family Poaceae; genus Triticum; species Triticum aestivum. Next base: position 152,167,745 of record NC_057804.1, read on the forward strand.
TCATTGGTGATGACGATGGCTTCGATTTCCCCCTCCGGAGAGAAGTTCCCCCGACGAAATCTCTCCGCCGGAGAGCAAAAGTGCTCCTACCCAGGTTCCGCCTCGAGACGGCAGCACTTCGTCCCGAACCTTCCTCTTGATTTTTTCTAGGGAAAATGGAGTTATATATGAGAAGATGGGCCCCGGAGGCCTGCCAGGATCACCACAAGCTCAGGGGCGCGCCCACGAGGGTGGGGCACGCCCCCAGGCTTGTGGCTACCTGGTGGGTCCCCCTCTGGTATTTCTATCACCAACAATTTCAATATATTCCAAAATAATTCTCCGTAAATTTTCAGATCATTTGGAGATGTTCAAAAAAATGCCTCCGATATAGCCCTTTCCGGTCTAGAATTCTAGCTGACAGAATCTCCCTCTTTATGTGAAACTTGCAAAATAAGAAAGAAAAGGCATAAGAATTGTATCATAAAGTGAAATAATAGTCCATAATGCAATAAATATCAACATAAAAACATGATGCAAAATGTACGTACCAACTCCCCTAAGCTTAGACCACGCTTGCCCTCAAGTGAAACCGAAATCGATAATTATGACCACATGTTTAGAGAGAGAGGTGTCAATAAAAATAAAATACGGACATGGAAACATCATGGTCATTATCATAACAACAATATATCATCATAAAACTTCTCATGCTAGAGTAATAATTCATTCACAATCTAAAGTATGGAACATAAACTTTAATGGAAACTAACAAACAGTGTGCTTAGGCATTGAAACAATCACAATCCATCATATTTTTAGAAAGAGTCCATGTCAGAGCTTTATTTAGCAAGTTCACATACTCAACCATAATATAGTCTTCTATGATTGCTGACACTCATGGCATATTTATAGAGCAATAAGTTTTAGTCAGACACATAGAAAAATAGGGTCTTATGATTTCGCCTCCCAACGTATTTACCTTGAGGGTAATGTCAACAATAATAACTCATGATCACCCATTGGATATATGTGTCTGGATCTATCTACCACATGATGCTTGCCACTAAAGAGTACATACAGAAAATAGGGATAAACACTAATGACTCTTGCATAGAAGTAAATACATAAAAGTAAAGGATAAGCCCTTTATAGAGGGAAGCAGAGGTTGCCATGCGCTTTTTATTTTTGGATGTGCAAACACTTAATGTAAAGGACCTCACTTTATATTGCCCCTTGTGATAGCAACCTTTATTATGCAGTATGTCGCTTTTATTCCTTCACCATCACAAGATCGTACAAAGCTTACTTCCCCTTACAATAAAAGATCATACATATTTGTGAGCAATTTTATTGCTTTTGCACCGATGACAACTTACTCGAAGGATCTTATTCAACCCATATGTAAATATAGTGGACTCTCATGACATGAAACTGGGTTTAAGGGTTTTGGATGCACAAGTAGTATCTCTAATTAGTGTGAATTTTTGGCTAGCAAAAGATCCTAGACAAGCACCACATGTTAGGAGATCCATAACAATATAACTTCTATGTGAATGTAAACAACCATAACTCATTATGTTGTCTTCCTTGTCCAACATCAACTAATTGATATCGAATATTTGATGGGCACTCACAATCATAAAAGATGTCCAAGATAGTATATTTATATGTGAGCCCTCTCTCCCTTTATTACTTTTTCTTGGATTGCACCAATGACAAATGCTATGTTTGTCAACTTCCAACAAATTTTATCAACTATACTTCTTTCATGTGAAGTCATTACTCCCCATGGGAGTAGCATATGATCTTTATTCTTTTATTTTTCATTACCAAGATTGAAACAAGAAAGTAAAGCAAAACTCAAACTACTCTTTATTATATATCTCACACATGATTATATAGTTAGAAATATCACTAAGCTAGCACTCAAAAATAGATCAAACTAAAACTTTATTCTTCTAAATAACGAAATAACTAAGGATCAAACTAAGATAGATAAGATAAAAGTGGTGGTGATACGATACCGGGGCACCTTGCCAAAGCTTGGCACAAGCCAAGGGGAGTGCCCATACCCGTGTACTCAAGTCTCCTTCTTTGGTGATGATGAAGTAGTAGGATTGTCCTTCACAATGCTCATGAGTATCTCTCTCAAACTCTGAATTTCCTGGAGCACGTGATGGAATAACTCTGTATTCTTTTCCACCTCATCCATGATATGTTTATTCTCCGGTCCCGAAGAGTTTGTTCTTGCATCACTTTCTCTTGGGCGAGATATGCCCCAATTGGACGGTATGTGCATATGACGAGTATTTTCAATCCCATATTTGTGAACCAAATTATGAAAATTGTCCCATGACGAGTATTGCACCACTTACAGCTTATTTCACCACCGACATGGCCAGCAATCAAAATCGTAAGTCGAATGCCTCCTTATGAAACTAGACACGTTTCTCTCGTGGTACATTTCTCGGTTGAGTGTGTTTATTTTCTTTCTGAGTGAATTTTAATTGTATCAAACTTTGATCCGACTGAAATGCTATTTGATAATTTTCAAAACATTGCAGCAATTCCGCAACATGCACTCACTTGTTCCTCCACCTAGAGATGACCCAACTGAAGAAATATCACAGAACAACATGGGACAGAGGACCCATGAGTACGAAGAAGAAGATTAGGAATATGATGATAAAGTTAAATCTTCACCCCCACTACAAATTCTGATTTGGAGCATCGATGTAAGAAAAGAAAAGACCAAAATAACGATAATCATGCCAGTTAGGCCCCCAAGAAAGCCTGAGTCGATCCAAATCCAGAAAACTAAAAGGCGCTAGCTCCCTCCAAGTACAAAGTACGTGTTAAGTAAACTACCAACAAACACAAAAGTTAACAATACTACCAAAAGGTTGGGCCCATTGCTCAAAACTAAGTGAATCTGACTCAAAATTTCAGTTCCAAAAATACCGAGCAAAGCCTTATACTCTTTTCCTTGAATTTGCATAGCCGCTTGATTGCTTGTATCTGCGTTCGTATTTCCCCGAAGAGGAGAGGATGATGTAGGACAACAACGGTAAGTATTTCTCTCGGTTATGAAACCAAGGTTATCAATCCAATAGGACAACCAAGCAAGACTATGTAAACAATATTGAAAACCCACAAGTACAGGGGATCACAACAGTTTTCGAGGGTAGAGTTCAACCCAAATTTATTGATTCGACACAAGGGGATCCAAATAATATTTGTAAGTATTAGCAGTTGAGTTGTCAATTCAATAACATCTGGATATTTAATATCTGCAGTAAAGTGATCAGTAGCACAATAGTATGATAGTTTGATAGCAGTGGTAACAATAGCAGTTGTAATGGTAACAACAGTAATAGTTTTGTTGAAGTTGTGACAGTAGCAATAGTAATAGCAACACGACAAGAACAATATGTGAAAAGCTCGTAGGCATTGGATCGATGATTTCGTTGGATGATATTCATCATATAACAGTCATAACCTAGGGCGACACAGAACTAGCTCCAGTTCATAAATATAATGTAGGCATGTATTCTGTAAATAGTCATACATGCTTATGTGAAAGGATTGAGA